>NC_046373.1:16172188-16187188 GCF_011125445.2 Fundulus heteroclitus | reverse complement strand
CTTAGAGTAGATTTCTTTTTTTATTCAAAATGTTGTAGTCGTTTGCATATTCACTAGTCTTAGAGTAGATTTCTTTTTTTATTCAAAATGTTGTAGTCGTTTCTACTCTAGTCGTTTTGTGGCACTTATTTATTGCTTGCAGTAGGCCTTTTTGAGGCTTTTATTGGAGGTTTTGATGACTGACATAACAATAGTTGGTAGGTAAGCACCAGAAAGCAGGGAAGGGAAAACAAGATTTTGACTTAGTCAGATACATGACTCCTGCAAAATGTTAAATTAATAAACTTAACTGCACACTTTTTTGAGAAGGATCCACACCTTTCAAATCAAATTCCAAAGAATAGGAGATTGTCCTCATGATTTAAAGACAGTTTTGCTAGTAGTATTCGATCACTTGTCCAAAATCATTTAATTTAGGTGTTCCTAACACTTCCATGGCCACATGGAGATAAAATCGAGCACCTAGACATGCAGACTCCTTTACAAGCACTTTGTGGAAGACTCTGTTGCATTTAGGAGCATAGTAAATTTCAGTCATTCTCAACAGGATAATGTTGGAGCATTTTGTACGTGTCCTGTTTTGGCATTTTAGCCATATTGAAAGTAACTCTTATTAATGCTTGAGTTTATCAAGACTCTTTGGAAAATGTCATGCTCCCAACTTTATGAGAACAGGTTGTGGATGGCCTCTTCCACATAGAGGTCTATAAAGACATGGATATGAGAGTAGAAATTAGAAAACATGACTGGTCTGCACCAGTATCCTGACCTTGAACCAGTAGAACACCTTTGAGATGGAATAGAGTGGAGCCTGGGAGTTTGGCCTTCTCATCCAGTTTCAATACTTCACCTCACAAGTGCTTGTGCAGTAGCGTGATCAAACATTCCCATAAACAAAGTCCTAAACCGTGTAAAAAGCCCTCCCACAAGAGATAAATATGTTGGTGGGCTGACATCATATTACCCCCAGTGGATTAAGAAAGGGACGTCATTCAAGTTCATGTGTTTGTAAAGGCAAGTCACCGAGTAATTTTGGAAATATTGTGTATTTAGCAAAGCTTTGATGTTACAGTAACTCTGCGTTATGTCTTTCTGGTTATTTATGTTGGTTCGGTTCCAAGCTGGACCACTTCCTGTTGACTGTGGCAGCTGCCAACTTTTAACACCCTCAGACATATCTGTTGTTAGTTAAAATGCACAGAGAACAATCACTCACCCTTTTTCAAGCTCCCAGATCAAATCTTTCTAATGTTACCACGAGAATATGGTGCTACTTTACTTCCAATCAAAAGATAAATGAAATTACATTCAGTCTTCCACTTTATTGTGAGTGATGAATGAGGTGTGCAGTTATCTGTAAAATATGTAAAGATTATTTAAGAAATTTACGGGAAGAATTGTCATAACATATAGACTCAGTTTTTCTGTTGAAAATTCAAAATTTGCCTTATGAAAGTTTTCCACACTGTGCCATGTTGCAACCACAAACTTTATTGTATTTCATTGAGCTGTAGACTTAATTGCAGGCTACTAATGCAAAGTAGCCTGCAATTAAGAAAAAATTATCACAATATTAAACAAAAATCTAAAAAGTACGGCATACCTTTGTATACAACCCCCTTTTACCCTGGTACTCCTAAATAATGTTCTGCCTGCTGCCGTCTGGGAAGAGGCTTCACAGCATCCGCTGCAGGTCCACCAGGTTCTGCAGCAGCTTTTTTCCCCGTTGCCATCAGACTGTTGAACTCTAAACTGGACTCTGCTTTACACATGCACAGAACTCAACTTTATGGCCATTTCACATCATTTCACATCATTTGCACCGCCAACGTTGCTGAACTTTTATAATCCATTTAAATTTAAAAGTACAAAACTAATTGTTTACTGCATTTTTGCACCATTATGATCTTGCACTGCCAGCATTGACGTTTTAGAACCATTGCCTTTTTTGCACCACTGTTTTTGCACTAAAAACATGGTGGAACATTCTTCTGCACACTTTTTTAAAAACTGTTTTTCTCCTGCACTGTACATTCTTATCACTGCTGCATTTTATATTCTAATGTTATTTTATTTCAATTGCAATCTCATTACATTGTCGTAAGCTGTATGCAACTAAATTTCGTTTTGTATGCACTCTGTGTATACAAAATTACAATAAAGTTTGTCTAAGTCTAAAGGAAAACAAAATCTCAGGCCGTTTATAATCATGCTGTTTTTTTTTTTGTTTTTTTTTTGGTAAAGTAAAAATTATTAAAATGGATATTCTATTACCTCCCCAACGGCCACAAACATCCCCAGTCACTTATTGCTTACTACGAGGCCACGACATCGCAAACATTGCACTTACTTTGAAGCGGATTTCATTTTAAACCTTTAATTATACATTTAAGTACAGTTGCTGTGCATGCCGCATTGCGAACGCTAAACGTGTCCCCTTGGACACATGTGGAGTAAGCTTCAGTTCAGATCTGAGTTTACAGAGTCACGAAGATGTTTCTGGGTCAGTGGAAGAGAAAAGTTGTTGTAGGTTTTGGAGATGCACTTTGGATTTCACCCTTTATCTGTCAGCTCGCTGGAGCAACGTTGCCCTTGTTTAATGTTTCATCTCTTATTCATGACTAAACCAACATGCCTTTTGTAAATATTTAATTTTTATAAATGAGCGATGTGCTGTATAGTCTATTTTTAACTTGCGGTAAAATGAAAGGATGCAATGTATGCCGCATTGTGAAATGTGTTTGTGCTGGTGTAAGACGTTCAGTGCAAATTCACTGTAACCTAAAAGAAGCCATTTTAAAAGTGAAACTTAATTTCCTTTTTATGTTGTTAAATTGGCTTATTAAAATAAGTGCCGTGTTGTTTTCAGTTGTTTTATCCAAGGCCAAATACATTTGCTTGAAAAAATATTTATACTTTTTGAATTTTTAGACATTTTCTCATGTTACAACCACATGTCTCAATATATTTAATTGGGATTTCATGTGACACGCCAACACAAGGTAGCACAAAATGAAGACAAGTGGAAGAAAATGTTTCAAAATGTTTTACAAGTACATTCTGAAAAGTGTGGTGAGCATTTCTATTCAGCTCTCTGAGTCAGTATTTTGCACTACCATTCACAGCTGCAAGTCTTTTGGGTTATATTATTACCAACTTTTCACATCTAGAGGCTGAATCTTGTCCTTTCTGTTTGGCAGAAACACTCAAGCTCACGTCTGGACTTTGGCTGTTCTTACACAGGAGTGTAATTAGATCTTAACTATAAACCTCTGTTGTATGTTTATGGTCATTAAACGCAAGTTTCTTTTGCCAATTAGGTGACTTTCAAGGCAATTGGGTCCTGGATTCTATTTTGGGGGAATGGAAAAGGAGATTAAACACAATTTTCAAATTTTTATTAGTTAAAGAAAAATAAAAAGTACATTAATTCAGTGCTTTCATCTTCTTCTTACCACCTCTCCATTATGAACTTCTTTGTGCTGATCTGTTACGAAATAAAAAAATACACTGAATCTGGTGGTTGTAACATGATTGACTGTGAGTAAGTGCTTAATCTTATGTTTATTTTACTCGATGTAAAAATATTGTTATACTTTTTTAAATTCTCTCTTATGGGAAAAGAGGACATTTTAAAAACAAAGCTTTGCTGCCACCTTCTGGAAGTAAAACTCAGGATGCGGCAAAGAGTGATTGGAGGTAAATTTATTGAAAAATAGTTCTGAGGGTGTAAAAGTTCACAAGGTTGCTCTTTAATTTTTTTATGGACCACGTTTTAGAGGAAGGTTTACACATTTTAGCAGACAAAGAGTAAACTTATTTTCGTCTCTTTTATCTCCAATGTCTGATTCTGTGTTTACGTCTATCTTTTGTACCCTAAAAAGGGGCATTGCATCAGCTGTTTTAAGTTGTTTTTTTTTAAATCACATATTTAGGAAATAGACAGGTCACATAATTATAATTGTTTCACAGATTACTTTGAATGTGTGGCGGTGTCACTGTTAGGAGCCAAGGTATTTCTGTGCAAACTTAGAAAATCCTCTAAAAACAATGCAGAAAACAAATAATACATAAGTACATTTTTATTTCAATGTTTAAACCCCTTGCTGCTGCTATGGCAAATCCCTATTGAAGATTGAACATATTTTTATTATTTTAATCTATAGAAACTAAGTAAGCTTAGTAAACTAAGTAAACCTCTACAGATGGCCAAGTCAGAGGATTATTTAATCTTTATTTATTAAATTAAACGTAAACGTCAGTGAGCCAGAGTGAGCTGCACCTCTTACAGCAAGCCACTAGATGGAGACATCTTACTTTTTAAAGTTGGATTTAAGGAAAGCAAAACACAACATCACTTAAAACCAGCAGGTTCCAAGATCCTAACCTATTAAGATTACTTGTTAATTTATAGATTAAAGAAAGCCAGATAAAATGTTTATAACAATCATGCCTTGCAGAACTTGAAATGTATAAAAACAAAAAAAACAAATAGAATCTCAATTAATTGGAGAAGAAGCGCGGTGTACACCATGTCGGCAGTACATTCACCAGATCCTAATCCAATAATTTATCCTAAAAAGAAGACTGGTGCTACACATGTTGCATCAGGGTAAATATTGAAAGCAATTGTGTTTGTTTGTCCTACACAGAATAAAAATCTGCAGGAGCTTTGGCCGTGACCTTGTATTCTTCGTGGTGACAGACATTGTCTGGAAATAAGGATTCTGGTCTCGCAGAAAACATAATACAAAAAGTATTTTTTAAACTATTTTTCAAAGCTGTGTTTTTATCACACTGCTGTGATTAATTTTGCAGCCTGTAGAGCAAAGTTCATCTAATCTATAAGAGTCCACTTTATGTCCTGTTTCTGTCAGCGCAGAGCACAATCTCGGTGGAGCTGTGGAAGTCTGGTTACAATTAATATCCTAATAGATTCTTGACAACAACGGGCTGAATTATTTTTTCTTCATCAACTGTACAGTTACTGCCATCGTTATACAGAGCCGGCGTTCTGTCGATCTGCGCTACCTCTATGCATTTTGCCACCACAGCGTATCTAGTTACCTGTGTCAGTCAGGGCTACCCTTCCATCGTCTTTATATGCCTTGAAGCATAACTGTTAATATTAGTGTTAAATATAAGGCTAATAAATCGCCGAGGTGAACGAGGTGGCAGATTAGTTGTGTAGCAATGTAGATTTCAAACTCTTCATAAGAATGAAAAACAACAAATAACATTTTGCTGTTAACAAATGACATGCACATGATGCCTCAAAATCCTAATCAGAATAGATTGCCTTTAAAAAACACCTAGGCAACATATGATGATAAATAGAATATTTAATACTGGTTTAGACTGCCTATGGATTGGATAACAACACATAATCTGTAATTTTAACTTTTATGGAGGCATTTTAATCTAACAAATTAAGATAATTTACTTATTTAACTCCATAGGTTACACTGATTTGGTGGAGCTGTGCATTTACATTTATTATCTGTCTTGAATGAGTTAATGTTGATGTTTACAATCATCTCACCATTGCAACAGTCAGGGTCCTTAATACTGTATGAAAACAATATTACAGACATCAAACTAAAGCAAAGAAAAACAATCATAGAGGAAATTAAATAAAACTTACCGTAAACTTGGATGAAATGAAACTCACATAGCTAGAAGCAAGTAGTGGTGTAACATCGGTCTGCACATGCCCAGCGTTAAATGGTGGGGCGGCTTGTCGCCTACCGTACATCGTCAGAACACCGGTGCAAATGTGGATTGGGCCCTTGATACAGATTGATTTTGAGGGCCCTGCCAACTACCATCAGTTTTCCTAATTCTCTGCAGGCCACTTTGGTTTTACAGAAAATAAAATTGTCACAATCTGTTTTTATATAAAAAAAACCCAAAAAAACACAAAGTGTGCTTGAGAGGACTCTACATTCTCTGAATATAATCTGAACCCAACATATTAGCATCTCATCTGTTCACAATATTAATTAGCATTGTTATACATTTTAGATTTTGTTCTTGCTGCACCAAGTTTTAAATTATTATTATTATGATGATGATGATGGTGATTATTATTATTATTATTTATTTTATTTTTTTTATTTTTTGCAATGAACTGGACATTCAGGCAGTATTCAACCACTGTCTCCATACAAATGTTTTGCAACAATTTATATTTAAGTGAACGTATATAGTTCCTGTCGTGAGTTGCTGTGATTGTCAAGGTTTCTGAATATTCATCCCTGTTATGAGCACGAAACATTGCATAATATACATGCTAATATTCTATTTTTGCAGTGAATGGATTTGTTCTATACATTGTTGCTGGGTGTGATGTTCCCCAGCCTAATAAATAAACATGTTCTGTGACAATGCAGTCGACAAGCTGTACATTAGGACCTGGATGATGTGAAAATGTGCAGGAGCAAGCCAATTTCCAGCTAGTTTCGCAGTGAAGGTTATAGTTTTATCTTCGGTGGAAAGAGAGCAGTAATTGCTAAGAAATAACCCTCACATTTTGTGTGCTTAGTAGAATCCTTCCATTTGCTGTGGATCTGGAGAGCTCCTTTTCAGAAAGGGCAATGACCTGTGCATTGAGTGTAATTACGATGACCCACTTTTTTCGGTTTCAAAGAGAAGACTGGTCCGTCTGTTTGAGAGCAAGTTTCATGATACCTCAGAATTATGCAGCGATACTAAGCTTGGTTAAACCATCTTCATATTTATGCATCAGTCTATCTCGTAACCTGTCTAAATCGGTCTTAGAGATGATTTCTTCAACTTTCCAGGAACCTTTATTACATAAGAAAAGAAAAATCCGGAGATTGTATGTTTGTGTGTGTTTCCCATTATTAGTGTTCACTTAAAATCCGTGCTGAGATTAATAAACCCTTCAACAAAGACAAAAAAGAAGGATGAGAGCTAATCACTTTAAAAGAATTCATTATAAAACCCCACAAGTTGATTCTTCTCTTTTCTCCCTGGGCAAGAATCATCGCAAAGGACCAACCAATCAGAAGTAAATCCCTGAGTCACGTTAAGCAGCCAGTGCTAAATGGATTGTACCTTTTTCCCCTCAAACACCTCAGACAGACGTCTCAGTTCAAAAATGTCACCAACCTGTCATCTAGTCCAGCGATACAAAGTCAGCGATTCAGACCCATTGTTCCACATATTTTAAGTATGTCCTTGGTTCAACACAACTGAACCAAACGAGTGGGTCATCAGCTCGTGCTTCAAAGACTCCAAATTAAATCAATCCATTCAATGAAAGACAGCTGGAGCATTAGCATTAGCATTAACTCTGGCTTATTTTAACATTTCTGAATATCTTAAAATTATATTGTACTAAATTATTTAATCTAAGGAGGAACTTGTCATATGTTCTGCTGGTTTTTATGCAAGCATTCATTGTTTAGAAAAAACTATATCTGTAATAATTTTGTCCAAGAAAGCAATTTAAAATCATCAAGAAAAGAGTTTCAGCAACCAGTAATGGTAATGCCTGCCAATCGTGTTATAATTGGGACTAGTTCAAACGTAATTAAACCTGTAGCGTAATTACTTTGTTAATAATTTCATTTTAGCTTATTCCACAAAATGATCTTCCGACCAAATGCTCTTTGGAGTAATTATTTTATCTTCCTTTGTGCATGAAGTTGCGTGATTTTACATATCGAAGCAAACATACTAAATTTGAAATAAAGATTCTGTGCAACAGACAATTTCTAATGCCAAAGCGAAGGCGAGGAGATTCTCCATAGTACATCAACCTTGATGCAAAATAAACTTCCAGGAAATGGAAGCCTGCTATTGTATTGTTACATCATCAGCTGCAGTTATTACATGTTTAAAGGATAATAATGCCGTGCCAATAACATAATGACTGCTTCCAAGATTAGAAAAATCATGCTATTGGCTCCAAATCTTTATTACATTGATGATGAATTATTAGTATTAGATTAGGGACTTTAGGGCATTTCAAATAGCCAAAATTATTGAATTATTGTCAGTTATTACATTATTGGCCATTATTACATTATCGGTTGCCACAAGAGCGCTGGCAGGTGAAAGGTCAAATCTGAGGCGTGTGTGTGTGTGCACTCTAAGGAAAAGCATCTGCAATATTTTAAAATGCTGCAGATGGCACCGTTGATTTAAAGGCACTGTTTAACCTCAATAATATGAAGTTTAGTTGTTTAATGTCCCTATTCAGGGATGATCAGGCAGGAGTATTCAGTTTCTACTCTATATAGCTTATTGGTATTCATTTATTAGTTTTAGTAGAAACCTTTTATTTGAATTTCAGGAGAATTTATGTTCTTTTGTTAGGCTGATATGTACAAAAGGAGACATTTTTCTTTGTAACGTCACATCTGTATTTTTTTTTTTTGCATAGATGTGTGACCGGATTTGCACAACAAAGATCCCCCTGTGGTGGCAGCACCATGCCATCTTGGGAAAACGAAACCTTAGGAGAGGAATAATTCCCCACGGCAGCTGCTGAGCCACATTTAAATGGGTGGAACATCAGGGGGGCAGAAAAATCAACCCATTTCTAAGAGTCTTGCCTTTTAAGGTCTGTATCAAACAGGCTCCCTGTTGCATGAAATGGGGAAATTCAAAGTGAAATCAAGGGTAGCGGCACAGGTCAGATTATTGTCTGTAGCAGCTGCATGCTTCATGTAAAAGATGCTAAGATGGAGCTCTTAAAAAAATATCAAAGGATGTAAGAAGATGGGTCAGATTTAGTTGGCAGGGGTTTCTGTTTAATGGGCCCCTCACAAAACCTAGATATGGATATGCAGCTAAAGTTTTCCGTCTTAACCCTCTCTTTAATCAGTCACACATACGGGTTTATTTTTTCCGTCGAGGCTGCTCCAGACCAGACTAACTTTAACTCTGACATGTTCCCACTGCACATTCACTCTGATCCAAAATAACCGGCCCAGTTAACTTTAATATTTAATCCTTGTTTATATCCAGTCTAATGTACTTTTGCTTTAAATAATTCTGTTTGACATCAGAGAAGACATTAAAAATTTAGGAATACGCATGTCTTCGTCGATCTATAAAGGGGTTTTGATACAGCTGACCCCAGAATTGTTCAGAATAAATGAGAAAGAAATAGAGATTTATGAAGATTTGTGATTATTGATCAGTGCTTGAAAATGAACCATGGGATTCTCCTGGCTTGGGTGTTAGGGCCATAATTACTGATGCTGTAGGTGAATAATATCTGTATCTTATAGAAGATACTCCGAGTGTTGTTATAGATACAAACATTTTGATGGTAAAGAACGAAAGGGGTACAGAGAACCCAATAAACTACAATAACCATATGGGGGGGAAAACGAAACAAATACACTATATTGCCAAAAGTATTTGCTCACCTGCCTTGACTCACATATGAGCTTAAGTGACATCCCATTTATAATCCACAGCGGTTCACTATGATGTCGGTCCACCCTTTGCAGCAAGAACAGCTTCAACTCTTCTAGGAAGGCTGTCCACAAGTTTTAGGAGTGTGTTTATGGTCGTTTGTGAACATCCTTCCAGAAGCGCATTTGTGAGGTTAAATACTGATGTTGGACGAGAAAGCCTGGCTTTCAGTCTCTGCTCTAATTCATCTCGAAGGTGTTCTATCGGGTTCAGGTCAGGACTCCGTTCAGGCCAGTCATCCAGCCAGTTCATCCACACCAGACTCTGCCATCCATGTCTTTACGGACCTTGCTTTGTGCTTAGGTGCACAGTCATGTTGGAAGAAGAGGGGGACATCTCCAAACTGTTCCCACAAGGTTGGGAGCATGGAAATGTCCAGAATGTCTTGGTCTGCTGAAGCATTCGGAGTTCCTTTCACTGGAGCTAAGGGGCCAAGCGCGACTCCTGAAAATCAACCGTCCATCAGATTTCCAGATGGAGAAGCGTGATTTGTCACTCCAGAGAATGCATCTCCGCTGCTCTGGAGTCCAGTGGTGCCGTGCTTTACACCACTGCATCCGACGCTTTGCATTGCACTTGCTGATGTAGGGCTTGGATGCAGCTGCTCGACCATGGAAACCCATTCAGTAAAGCTCTCTACGCTGTTCTTGAGCTAACCTGAAGGCCACAAGAAGTTCAGATCCACCTATCTGGGTTGTGGCGCACCACCAGTACATTCCTCATCTGCTGAGGTGTACTCTCATAGCCTTTGCCTTATCTGGACTACTGAGGCCTAACTAGACAAGGATGAAAAGGAGTGAAGCTATTTGCCCATAGCTGGGATAGTGGCTGACTGGTGCAACACCAGGATTGCACCGCATCTCTAGGGTCCACTGTAGCTCCAACACCCCTACAGGCCTGAGACTGGAAGGTACCCAGTTACCGTGTGTGGCCACCAGGAGGCACTGCAGGGGTCTAGGCGATGGAGAGGCTATGTACTGGCAGGAGGAGACTTAGCACACTGGCCTCCTCTTTTCACCCTACAGAAAGGGGTTAGCCAGCTGCAGCAGCTGAATGCAGAGCTGCAAGCAGGAAGCAGCATGCACTTCCTGCAAGCACCGCTACACTACTGCAGGAGACGCTTCACACACATCCATACACACATTCAAGCAATTGTTTATTTTTTAATACATTTGCTTTTTGTTATCTATAGGCAAACCCATTTTGGTGTTTGCTATATCCTGACTTTTCAGGTCAGTTGGCTTTGACTGTTTGTTTTGTTTTGGGATTTTTTTTGGTTTAGTTTTTTTCTTTTAGAAACAAGCACAATATGAAAAAATTACTCGACCCATTTAGGTTCTTGTCCAAATGACCTTTTGTCTTATGATTCATCTCTAGCTGATTTATTTCTGCTTGTTGTTTCAGTGCAGAAACATCTTTTTCATATTTGCAGTTCCTGGCATGAAACTTTAACCTGGTCTAGTTCTCTCCGCACCCATTATGGTGTTTACTATAATCCTGACTTTTCAGGTCAGCTTGTAAGAAAGAGAAAAAGCAAACTCCACACAGACATAGGAGCGCAGTGAATTTCTGCGACATCCTCTCTGTGACGTAGTGCTGACCACCGCATCACCATGATGCCCACTTTTTTTCAGTAGTTTGTGAGTCATTTTTAGATTTGAATGTGACAATGATTTTTTTTTTTCTTTATTTTTTTTTTCTTAAGAAGATAACCTTTTCCTAGTTTGGTGCACTAGATGTGTTCCTGTTCTTCTTCCATGTTTTTGGTTTCCTCACAGCCAGAGTGTGCCGGAGTGTTTTCCAGAATCAAAGGGTTTGATTTTGTCCCTTTGCCTGCATCCTCCAGGTTTTCAGCATCAAGATGACTTATCTTGAGCAGTTCCTCTAAAGTCTTATTGTCCATGGGAGTTACTTCGGTGCATTCACTGATCTCTGCAGGTTCACTGATCTCTGATAGGGTTTCTTCTGAGACCTCCTCAGGATCCATGCTTGCAGGCTCAGAAAGGGATGGATTCGTTCTGCAGGCTCGGTTCTTCACACCCAACGATTTTCGTTTGCGAGTTAGTGAGATCTTTTTTGTCTTTAAGCTCCCCACAGAGCTGAGTGTTGACTCCGGTTTGCTTCCTGACTTCGGCTTTCATTTTCTGCGGCTCTGTAGTGAATTTCTGCTGGAGATCATCCTTCTCAGCTCTAAGGTTGTTGATGAGCTCCGTGTTCTTATTTTCTGTCTCCAAATGAGCTTTCTTCTCACTTTTAATCTCCAGCTTAAAGGCTTCTGCTTGCTGTTTCAGGGCAGAAACCTCAGTTTCATACCGTGAATTTAGTTCCTGGTATAAAACGTTAATCTTGTCCATCTTGCTCTGCAAACATCTCTCCTTCTCTTGCAGGCATGTGATCTCTTTTGACATGTTTTCTTGGAGACGGTCCTTCTCAGCTCTCATATTGTCGAGAAGCATAAGGTCCTTCTTTGCTCTCTCCAAATTAGATTTTTTTCTCTTGAATTATCTGAAGCTGATATTTTTCTATTTGTTCTTTCAGTTTAGAAAGTTCTCTTTCCACCTGCTCCCTCTCACCTGGCAGTTCGTTCACAGGCTCTTCTGATTCCTTTTGTGAGATTGTTTCATAGAGACGCACCTTCTTAGCTCTCAGGTTGTTGATAAGCTGCCGGCCCTTCTTTGCTCTCTCCAAATTAGCTTTTTTCTCGTGATCTACCTCCTTCTGATATGTTTCGGATTGCTGTTTTAATGCAGAAACCTCTTTTTCATACTTAGAGTTCAGTTCTTGGTAATAAACTTTAGCCTGGTCTAGTTGGCTCTGCGACTCTGAGTATTCTGGATCATTTTGGCAAATCTCTGAATAAATTACATAACACGGGATGCAGGATGTCTGTTTCCAAGGCAACTGTGTGTTTTTTTTTTTCTTTCTGTCTGTCTTTGCTCTAATTCTGATCTGTAATTTTGTCACATATCACAGATTTGTTGTTTGTGAGGCTGTTGCATTCTGGCAAGTTTTAGTTATAGTCAGCTGAAACTAGAAATGGTGTATTTGTTTAACAAAGTTCTAAATGTCCATAGGAGTTTTTTTTGTTTCTACACAAAAGGATGTTAAAAAGTACGGAAGACACAACCTAAAATGACCTTCTGTGATTTTGCATCCACTACCCAGAATGTTTTAAAATGCATGATTATTTTAATTAGTGGTATATTGAATAATAATTCAATCCAGTTTTATTTATATATCGCCAATTCACAACACATGTCATCTTAAGGCACTTTACAAAGTCAAATTCAATGAAATCATAGAGAGATTGGTCAAAAAGTTTCCTCTCTAAGGAAACCCAGTAGATTGCATCAAGTCCTGACAAGCAGCATTCACTCCTCCTGAAAGAGCGTAGAGCCACAGTGGAAAGTCGTCTGCATTGTTGATGGCTTTGCAGCAATCCCTCATCATAACTACAGAGATAGCTCAAGATAACCTAAGCCACTTTAACTATAAGTTTTCAGAAAAAGGGAAGTTTTAAGCCTACTCTTAAAAGTAGACAGGGTGCTTGCATAATGGACCAAAACTGGGAGTTGGTTCCACAGGAGAGGAGCCTGATAGCTAAAGGATCTGCCTCCCATTCTACTTTTAGAGACTCTAGGAACCACCAGCAGATATTTACCTTATAGGTTATTTGTAATCAGAGGATTTTAAAAGATTTCTTTAGCAAAATATGAAAAATATAGACTGAGGTCCAATTGCAAGTTTGGTGATGTGGTAAGTGAGGTTAATTTTTTGTTCAGTACAAAACAATGGGTTAGCAACATTAAATCAAGTTGTGGCATTAGAAGTAATCACAAGGCTGGGGTTTTTGTTGTTTTTGTTGCTTAAGCGCTTTCCTGATATCCTTTGGTACAGCACCCTGTAAACTGCACTGCAATGATCTTTTGTGGCTTACCCTCAAGGTATGAATGACTACTGGACAACTTTCGAGTCTTCTCTGTGATAGAAAGGGTCTTAACATAACATTTCTGCATTATAATTGATTTTTGATAACCTTATGCATTAGTCTTCACAGTCTGAGAAACTGACGTTTGGGTTTCCTTTGGTCTAAGCTGTAATCATCGCAATTACAATACACACATAATTGCAATATACAATTCTGTGTGCAATTAGTCGATAGGAAGTTTCACATTTTGAATCGAAGTGCTAATGCCAGTTTTTAATGATGTTCTTGTTTACCGAGGTGCACCTGGATATCTTTTCGGTCTTGCAGTGCTAAACGTCATCCGTCGAGGTCGAAGCAACGCCAACCTGTCAGAGATTTAAGCGCCATAAAACGAAATTGCTTTTCCTGTTTCAGAATTTGTGAGGTTGTCATAAACAGCCGTTTTAAACAGTTGCTCAGCAACACACAAGGGTCTTCCTGATTAGTGCTGTTATTTCCAAAGAGCTGTCGGGCTTTAAATAAGATCTCCAATTATCTACTTAATAATAGGTCTTTACGCGTTGTGCGATGGCATGCTACAAAATTTCTTCCCCAAGTCCAGTCAGTGCACTGTTCCCCCCCTCCTACAGCTCGTTCTGTGGCACACTTGTAATCAACCTCGGCTAATTACGGGGGCTTATGATATTTCCTTTGGATCGCCTGCAGCCTGATTTGTGCAGCTGCATCCAAAACCTATTGACAGTGGCTGCCAGCTTTTTCCATCTTATTCTCCCCCTTGGCTATTGGAAGGCTTTGATGGCTGCAGAAGATGAAGGACGGGCATAAAATGTGGATTAAATTACGTTTGTTTCACCTTTCCCTTTCTTGCTTGAGGCTTTTCCTTCCTTTTTTCCCATCTCACATTGTGTCTCGCTCCTTTTTAGTCGATTAAGTTTTGAGAGATTTAGTGCAGTAGATCATTTTTGTTACTCTATTCTTACACTACTTGTGCAGTTTTGGGGCGTTTGGGTTTATACAAACATTTTAAAAAGCCATAAGGATATTTAACAAGGAAAGCCAGACTTACAGGAGATGTCTGTGATTCCTCCCATCCTCTGCACTTGACTTGCACTTGAAGGAGTGGTTGAGGACATATATGAGAGAGAGAGAGACAAAGCAAGGTGGATTTGTGTTGCTCTTCACAGCTCATGCTAATGGGGAGGATTATAATGTCCCCCCCCCCCTCAGGCAGTGGAGTCACACAGAGTGGGTGCGTTCACAAGTGTGTTTCAGTTTTGATGCTGCGGTCTGTGTGCAATGCTGTTTTAATGTAGCTGTGTGTGCAAAGAAACAGAAAAGAAAAGAAATCTAACCTTGTGGAACAAGCGTGAGTGCTTTTTTTTTACATCTTCACACTGAATCTGTTTCATTATTTGTGAAAATAGCTTGAACCTCAAAGCTCTCAGTCATAAAGCAACAGAGAGAGTTGAAGAGAGCACATCTGAACTCCTCATTTCTTCTCCTGCTGATGTGCACACCCTTTTCTCCACCTCTTCTCCACCCTCCCTCCCTCCCTCAACAGCAGCCAGTGGTACACTCCAGCAATCTCTCTCTCTCTCTCTCCCTTCCTCAGCCTC